>NC_056746.1:817644195-817681695 GCF_019279795.1 Protopterus annectens
AGGGGCAAAAAAATTTTTTTAAAAAACCAAATCAGGTTATCATTCCACAGGGACATAGGTGCCAAACTCCCCATATTACAAAAAACTTTTTTCCCAAAATGGACAACACAGGAACTACACCACAGCCCAGAATACAGCAATGCCTGTAAACTGGTCTAAACTAGTCGAGGAGAGGCGTGAAAACAAGGATTATTATTTTTTTTTTGTTTTTAGATAGAAACACACAGAAAATGCAGAGACAGTAATAAATCAGTTACACATGCTAGCACACTTTAGTGGGCAGCCTCAACAGTTAAATTAAACAAACAAACAAACTTTTAATCAAATTCGACTAAAATGTAACTTTAAGTGCAGATATTAAAATAATGCAGCAAACAGCTAAAAAACAATTTAAGCTTGTTTAGGGTAAGCTAGAGAAGCTATTCCAAGTATAAAAACAGCAAAGATACTTAAATCCAGAAAGTAGTCATTTTTCTGAGTTCTCTGTAGCTAGGACCACTCTGCACGACCACGAGGAGCTTGTCTGAGTAGTATAGCCAGAAAAAAACGCCCAGAGGCGGATTTTAAACAGGGAACTTCAAAAGAGCTAGAAAGGGTCCAAAACAACCAATTACTACAGCTCTTGTGCTGAGGTCACTTCCTACAGGGACAGGTAGGCTGCTCAAGGCTCCCCACTCCCACTGGTGAGCAAAGAAACTTCCCTCTATCCAAGTAAGGTAATGGACAACACAGGAACTACACCACAGCCCATAATACAGCAATGCCTGTAAACTTGTCTAAACTAGTCGAGGAGAAGCGTAAAAACAAGGATTTTTTTTGTTTTGTTTTTAGATAGAAACACACAGAAAATGCAGAGACAGTAATAAATCAGTTACACAGGCTAGCACACTTTAGTGGGCAGCCTCAACAGTTAAATTAACAAACAAACAAACTTTTGATCAAATTCGACTAAAATGTAACTTTAAGTACAGATAATAAAATAATGCAGCAAACAGCTAAAAAACAGTTTAAGCTTGTTTAGGGTAAGCTAGAGAAGCTATTCCAAGTAAAAAAACAGCAAAGATACTTAAATCCAGAAAGTAGTCACTTTTCTGAGTTCTCTGTAGCTAGGACCACTCTGTAGGACCACGAGGAGCTTGTCTGAGTAGTATAGCCAGAAAAAAATGTCCAGAGGCGGATTTTAAACAGGGAACTTCAAAAGAGCTAGAAATGGTCCAAAACAACCAATTACTACAGCTCTTGTGCTGAGGTCACTTCCTACAGGGACAGGTAGGCTGCTCAAGGCTCCCCACTCCCACTGGTGAGCAAAGAAACTTCCCTCTATCCAAGTAAGGTAATGGACAACACAGGAACTACACCACAGCCCATAATACAGCAATGCCTGTAAACTTGTCTAAACTAGTCGAGGAGAGGCGCGAAAACAAGGATTATTTTTTTTTTTTTTTTAGATAGAAACACACAGAAAATGCAGAGACAGTAATAAATCAGTTACACAGGCTAGCACACTTTAGTGGGCAGCCTCAACAGTTAAATTAAACAAACAAACAAACTTTCGATCAAATTCGACTAAAATGTAACTTTAAGTGCAGATATTAAAATAATGCAGCAAAACAGCTAAAATACAGTTTAAGCTTGTTTAGGGTAAGCTAGAGAAGCTATTCCAAGTAAAAAAACAGCAAAGATAATTAAATCGAGAAAGTAGTCGCTTTTCTGAGTTCTCTGTAGCTAGGACCACTCTGCAGGACCACGAGGAGCTTGTCTGAGTAGTATAGCCAGAAAAAAAAGCCCAGAGGTGGATTTTAAACAGGGAACTTCAAAAGAGCTAGAAATAGTCCAAAACAAACAATTACTACAGCTCTTGTGCTGAGGTCATTTCCTACAGGGACAGGTAGGCTGCTCAAGACTCCCCACTCTTACTGGTGAGCAAAGAAACTTCCCTCTATTCAAGTAAGGTAATGGACAACACAGGAACTACACCACAGCCCAGAATACAGCAATGCCTGTAAACTTGTCTATACTAGTCGAGGAGAGGCGGGAAAACAAGGATTATTTTTTTTGGGTTTTTTTTTGTTTTTAGGTAGAAACACACAGAAAATGCAGAGACAGTAATAAATCAGTTACACATGCTAGAACACTTTAGTGGGCATCCTCTACAGTTAAATTAAACAAACAAACAAACAAGCTTTCGATCAAATTTGACTAAAATGCAACTTTAGGTGCAGATATTAAAATAACGCAGCAAACAGCTAAAAAAACAGTTTAAGCTTGTTTAGGGTAAGCTAGAGAAGCTATTCCAAGTAAAAAAACAGCAAAGATACTTAAATCCAGAAAGTAGTTGCTTTTCTGAGTTCTCTGTAGCTAGGACCACTCTTCAGCACCACGAGGAGCTTGTCTGAGTAGTATAGCCAGAAAAAAATGCCCAGAGGCGGATTTTAAACAGGGAACTTCAAAAGAGCTAGAAATGGTCCAAAACAACCAATTACTACAGCTCTTGTGCTGAGGTCACTTCCTACAGGGACAGGTAGGCTGCTCAAGGCTCCCCACTCCCACTGGTGAGCAAAGAAACTTCCCTCTATCCAAGTAAGGTAATGGACAACACAGGAACTACACCACAGCCCATAATACAGCAATGCCTGTAAACTTGTCTAAACTAGTCGAGGAGAGGAGGGAAAACAAGGATTATTTTTTGGGGTTTTTTTGTTTTTAGATAGAAACACACAGAAAATGCAGAGACAGTAATAAATCAGTTACACAGGCTAGCACACTTTAGTGGGCAGCCTCAACAGTTAAATTAAACAAACAAACAAACAAACTTTCGATCAAATTTGACTAAAATGTAACTTTAAGTGCAGATATTAAAATAATGCAGCAAACAGCTAAAATACAGTTTAAGCTTGTTTAGGGTAAGCTAGAGAAGCTATTCCAAGTAAAAAACAGCAAAGATACTTAAATCCAGAAAGTAGTCACTTTTCTGAGTTCTCTGTAGCTAGGACCACTCTGCAGGACCACGAAGAGCTTGTCTGAATAGTATAGCCAGAACAAAATGCCCAGAGGTGGATTTTAAACAGGGAACTTCAAAAGAGCTAGAAATGGTCCAAAACAACCAATTACTACAGCTCTTGTGCTGAGGTCACTTCCTACAGGGACAGGTAGGCTGCTCCAGGCTCCCCACTCCCACTGGTGAGCAAAGAAACTTCCTTCTATCCAAGTAAGGTAATGGACAACACAGGAACTACACCACAGCCCAGAATACAGCAATGCCTGTAAACTGGTCTAAACTAGTCGAGGAGAGGCGGGAAAACAAGGATTATTTTTTTTTTTTTGTTTTTAGATAGAAACACACAGAAAATGCAGAGACAGTAATAAATCAGTTGCACAGGCTAGCACACTTTAGTGGGCAGCCTCAACAGTTAAATTAAACAAACAAACAAACAAACTTTCGATCAAACTCGACTAAAATGTAACTTTAAGTGCAGATATTATAAAAATGCAGCAAACAGCTAAAAAAACAGTTTAAGCTTGTTTAGGGTAAGCTAGAGAAGCTATTCCAAGTAAAAAAACAGCAAAGATACTTAAATCCAGAAAGTAGTCGCTTTTCTGAGTTCTCTGTAGCTAGGACCACTCTGCAGGACCACGAGGAGCTTGTCTGAGTAGTATAGCCAGAAAAAAATGCCCAGAGGTGGATTTTAAACAGGGAACTTCAAAAGAGCTAGAAATGGTCCAAAACAACCAATTACTACAGCTCTTGTGCTGAGGTCATTTCCTACAGGGACAGGTAGGCTGCTCAAGGCTCCCCACTCTTACTGGTGAGCAAAGAAACTTCCCTCTATCCAAGTAAGGTAATGGACAACACAGGAACTACACCACAGCCCAGAATACAGCAATGCCTGTAAACTTGTCTATACTAGTCGAGGAGAGGCGGGAAAACAAGGATTATTTTTTTTTTTTGTTTTTAGATAGAAACACACAGAAAATGCAGAGACAGTAATAAATCAGTTACACATGCTAGAACACTTTAGTGGGCATCCTCTACAGTTAAATTAAACAAACAAACAAGCAAGCTTTCGATCAAATTCGACTAAAATGCAACTTTAGGTGCAGATATTAAAATAACGCAGCAAACAGCTAAAAAAACAGTTTAAGCTTGTTTAGGGTAAGCTAGAGAAGCTATTCCAAGTAAAAATACAGCAAAGATACTTAAATCCAGAAAGTAGTCACTTTTCTGAGTTCTCTGTAGCTAGGGCCACTCTTCAGCACCACGAGAAGCTTGTCTGAGTAGTATAGCCAGAAGAAAATCCCAGAGGCAGATTTTAAACAGGGAACTTCAAAAGAGCTAGAAATGGTCCAAAACAACCAATTACTACAGCTCTTGTGCTGAGGTCACTTCCTACATGGACAGGTAGGCTGCTCAAGGCTCCCCACTCCCACTGGTGAGCAAAGAAACTTCCCTCTATCCAAGTAAGGTAATGGACAACACAGGAACTACACCACAGCCCAGAATACAGCAATGCTTGTAAACTTGTCTAAACTTATCGAGGAAAGGCGGGAAAACAAAGATTATTTTTTGGGGTTTTTTTTGTTTTTAGATAGAAACACACAGAAAATGCAGAGACAGTAATAAATCAGTTACACAGGCTAGCACACTTTAGTGGGCAGCCTCAACAGTTAAATTAAACAAACAAACAAACAAACTTTCGATCAAATTCGACTAAAATGTAACGTTAATTGCAGATATTAAAATAATGCAGCAAACAGCTAATAAAACAGTTTAAACTTGTTTAGGGTAAGCTAGAGAAGCTATTCCAAGTAAAAAAACAGCAAAGATACTTAAATCCAGAAAGTAGTCGCTTTTCTGAGTTCTCTGTAGCTAGGACCACTCTGCAGGACCACGAGGAGCTTGTCTGAGTAGTATATCCAGAAAAAAACGCCCAGAAGCGGATTTTAAACAGGGAACTTCAAAAGAGCTAGAAATGGTCCAAAACAACCAATTACTACAGCTCTTCTGCTGAGGTCACTTCCTACAGGGACAGGTAGGCTGCTCAAGGCTCCCCACTCCCATTGGTGAGCAAAGAAACTTCCTTCTATCCAAGTAAGGTAATGGAAAACACAGGAACTACACCACAGCCCAGAATACAGCAATGCCTGTAAACTGGTCTAAACTAGTCGAGGAGAGGCGTGAAAACAAGGATTATTATTTTTTTTTTTTTAGATAGAAACACACAGAAAATGCAGAGACAGTAATAAATCAGTTACACAGGCTAGCACACTTTAGTGGGCAGCCTCAACAGTTAAATTAAACAAACAAACAAACTTTCGATCAAATTCGACTAAAATGTAACTTTAAGTGCAGATATTAAAATAATGCAGCAAACAGCTAAAATTACAGTTTAATCTTCTTTAGGGTAAGCTAGTGAAGCTATTCCAAGTAAAAAAACAGCAAAGATACTTAAATCCTGAAAGTAGTCACTTTTCTGAGTTCTATGTAGCTAGGACCACTCTGCAAAACCACGAGGAGCTTGTCTGAGTAGTATAGCCAGAAAAAAATGTCCAGAGGCGGATGTTAAACAGGGAACTTCAAAAGAGCTAGAAATGGTCCAAAACAACCAATTACTACAGCTCTTGTGTTGAGGTCACTTCCTACAGGGACAGGTTGGCTGCTCAAGGCTCGCCACTCCCACTGGTGAGCAAAGAAACTTCCTTCTATCCAAGTAAGGTAATGGACAACACAGGAACTATACCACAACCCAGAATACAGCAATGCCTGTAAACTGGTCTAAACTAGTCGAGGATAGGCGGGAAAACAAGGATGATTTTTTTGTTTTGTTTTTTTTTTAGATGGAAACACACAGAAAATGCAGAGACAGTAATAAATCAGTTACACAGGCTAGCACACTTTAGTGGGCAGCCTCAACAGTTAAATTAAACAAACAAACAAAAAACTTTCGATCAAATTCGACTAAAATGTAACTTTAAGTGCAGATATTAAAATAATGCAGCAAACAGCTAAAAAACAGTTTAAGCTTGTTTAGGGTAAGCTAGAGAAGCTATTCCAAGTAAAAAAACAGCAAAGATACTTAAATCCAGAAAGTAGTTGCTTTTCTGAGTTCTCTGTAGCTAGGACCACTCTGCAGGACCACGAGGAGCTTGTCTGAGTAGAATAGCCAGAAAAAAATGCCCACAAGTGGATTTTAAACAGGGAACTTCAAAAGAGCTAGAAATGGTCCAAAACAACCAACTACTACAGCTCTTGTGCTGAGGTCACTTCCTACATGGACAGGTAGGCTGCTCAAGGCTCCCCACTCCCACTGGTGAGCAAAGAAACTTCCCTCTATCCAAGTAAGGTAATGGACAACACAGGAACTACACCACAGCCCAGAATACAGCAAAGCTTGTAAACTAGTCTAAACTTGTTGAGGAGAGGCGGGAAAACAAGGATTATTTTTATGGGGGTTTTTTTGTTTTTAGATAGAAACACACAGAAAATGCAGAGACAGTAATAAATCAGTTACACAGGCTAGCACACTGTAGTGGGCAGCCTCAACAGTTAAATTAAACAAGCAAACAAACATTCGATTAAATTCGACTAAAATGTAACTTTAAGTGCAGATATAAAAATAATGCAGCAAACAGCTAAAAATACAGTTTAAGCTTGTTTAGGGTAAGTTAGAGAAGCTATCCCAAGTAAAAAAAAACAGCAAAGATACTTAAATCCAGAAAGTAGTCGCTTTTCTGAGTTCTCTGTAGCTAGGACCACTCTGCAGGACCACGAGGAGCTTGCCTGAGTAGTATAGCCAGAAAAAAATGCCCAGAGGTTGATTTTAAACAGGGAACTTCAAAAGAGCTAGAAATGGTCCAAAACAACCAATTACTACAGCTCTTGTGCTGCGGTCACTTCCTACAGGGACAGGTAGGCTGCTCCAGGCTCCCCACTCCCACTGGTGAGCAAAGAAACTTCCTTCTATCCAAGTAAGGTAATGGACAACACATGAACTACACCACAGCACAGAATACAGCAATGCCTGTAAACTGGTCTAAACTAGTTGAGGAGAGGCGGGGAAACAGGGATTATTTTTTTGTTTTTTTTTTTCTTTTTAGATAGAAACACACAGAAAATGCAGAGACAGTAATAAATCAGTTACACAGGCTAGCACACTTTAGTGGGCCGCCTCAACAGTTAAATTAAACAAACAAACAAACTTTCGATCAAATTCGACTGAAATGTAACTTTAAGTGCAGATATTAAAATAATGCAGCAAAAAGCTAAAAAAAACAGTTTAAGTTTGTTTAGGGTAAGCTAGAGAAGCTATTCCAAGTAAAAAAACAGCAAAGATACTTAAATCCAGAAAGTAGTCGCTTTTCTGAGTTCTCTGTAGCTAGGACCACTTTGCAGGACCACGAGGAGCTTGTCTGAGTAGTATAGCCAGAAAAAAACGCCCAGAGGCGGATTTTAAACAGGGAACTTCAAAAGAGTTAGAAATGGTCCAAAACAACCAATTACTACAGCTCTTGTGCTGAGGTCACTTCCTACAGGGACAGGTAGGCTGCTCAAGGTTCCGCACTCCCACTGGTGAGCAAAGAAACTTCCTTCTATCCAAGTAAGGTAATGGACAACACAGGAACTACACCACATCCCAGAATACAGCAATGCCTGTAAACTTTTCTAAACTAGTCGAGGAGAGGCGGGAAAACAAGGATTATTTTTTTGTTTTTAGATAGAAACACACAGAAAATGCAGAGACAGTAATAAATCAGTTACACAGGCTAGCACACTTTAGTGGGCAGCCTCAACAGTTAAATTAAACAAACAAATAAACAAACTTTTGATCAAATTCGACTAAAATGTAACTTTAAGTGCAGATACTAAAATAATGCAGCAAACAGCTAAAAAACAGTTTAAGCTTGTTTAGGGTAAGCTAGAGAAGCTATTCCAAGTAAAAAAACAGCAAAGATACTTAAATCCAGAAAGTAGTCACTTTTCTGAGTTCTCTGTAGCTAGGACCACTCTGCAGGACCAAGAGGAGCTTGTCTGAGTATATTGTTAATTCCCTTTTGGTGCTTGAATTAACATTTTCTGATTGGTCTTAGCTATCCCCATGGCTGATAATTGTATATTAGCCCTAGTGAGAACAACTGTGATCATACCATAGATAATTTGAGGGGGCCATGTAATGGATGCAGCATTTAGGAACTGCCTCTATCCATTAGTGGCATGAGGGGAAATCCTGGAGTACATTTTCTATTACCCATCCTTAGATCCAAGTTGCATTTGAATATGGATGGATGAGCTTTGCTTTATTTTTATGAATAGTCTGTTCCAGAACAGTGGTAGCCTCTGTGATATATATCCATCTCTCCACAACATTCAGTTTAGATACCTGGACCGAGTATTCCTGATTCCATTTGACTGGCTGATGTTCAGTAGGTCCATCTGTATTATGTCGGAGGATGCTTTGTATGCCAGACATGTCACTTCTAAGCACTCTGCAGGATACTGAGTATAGTAATAAATCTTTGAGGTGGTCCATGCAAGACCTAATGTTTAGGACGTATCCTTTTCGTAAGGTATCTCTGAAGGTATTCCAATTGTTGCATGTGGCTGGAAAGATACATGCCAAAGTGGGCATTATACAAAATGATTGACATAATGAGAGCTTTGTAAAGGGGGACAACAACATCTCTAGATCTAGTCACAATTAATTTGTTTATAAGCTGCGCAATATAGAAAGGCTTTCTTATGACTCTGTGCACATGTTGTTCAAAAGTTAGGTCACTGTACACACAAGTTCCCAAATGCCAAACAATTGGAGCAGTTCTCAGAAGACATTGTCATGATTTTGACACCAGTTATTATTTGGGACAAACCTTCCTGCATGATGATTAAGTCATTTGGGGATTCAATAACTTCTCCTAGCTTGCAGTAATCTCAAACTTAGCTGGCCAAAGCTCTCTGATATTTCCTTTTACTTTTGAGATGTATATGCCAAACAGAAAAAGTCTCAGCACCGAACCCTGGGGAACTCCATTGGTGGCTGGTCTCTTCCCCTGTTTTGATCTCCTGCATCCTGTGAGCCAAGTTGGCAATGCAGCTGGTGATCAATGCAAGTGTTTGTTCTTACATTATTCATCTTTTGTACTACACCTGAGTAGGGGATTGTGTCAAAAGGCTTGGTCAGGTCAAGGTAATGTGGTGTGAACTGTTTTACTTTCATCCATTGCTTTGGTAACAAGAGTAAAGCTTAAAATTTGCCCATGATTTTGAGTTTTTCACACTTTCCTCTGGGCTGTTTTCAAACACATTTTTAGGGCCATGCATGCATGTATGCATTCCTTGATTCACCTTCCTGATTGTATTAAATTATATTCCTTGTATAATACAGCACACTTGTTAGACTTAAGTTAGCACATTTTAAATTTGTTTAAACATTTTCCAGTAGGCAATGAAACAAAAATGCATTAACCAATAATGACAAAACTGCCTATTCAGAATATTTCCATCATAAAGGTCTACTTCCACACACAACTGCATTTTAAATTTATTGCTTGAACATTTTTCCAGTAGGCAATGAAGCAAAATGCATGCACCATTAATGACAAAACTGACCTATTCAGAACATGTCCATGATAACAGTCTACTTCCACACACAATTGCATTTTAAATTTATTGTTTGAACATATTTCCAGTAGGCAATGAAGCAAAATGCATGCACCAGTAATGACAAAACTGACCTATTCAGAACATTTCCATGATAACAGTCTACCTCCACACACAATATATAAATACAGAATCACAATAGTGTAAGCCATAGGCATGTTGCACAGCTTCTTGAACTTATTTTTAATTGGGGGGGGGGGGGCAAAAGGCCATAAACCAGGGACACATTTTAAACATTGCATGTATAATTTTGGAAAGCTGCTTGCATAAAATGTTATGTTACTGCCATGCATTTTACTGCTAAGTCTTGAACCCAGAACCATGTGCACTACAGTCATTGCAAGATACCACTAAGCTAAACTAGCATGTTCTTAAAAGACAGGAAGACCAACTTAAATGGCTATCATATCATTTAGTGAATTCAGTTTTCACTTCTCACCATAGCTCTCAACCTCTTAGCACAAAATACAGAACAAAGCCAATAATGGGGGAATACAGCCCCAAAATAGGGACACATTTCAAATACTGATTTTATAACCTTAGTAAATTGCTAGAATAAAAGGTTTTGTTTTACCACTCCTGCAAACCAGAGGAACAGAACAAAAATGTGAGGCATAAATTCACAAGTGATGGTGACTAGGGACTTTAGGCTCTTTTTACCTGTACCCAAGGTACAGAGTTTGAGCCTGAGTACCTCTAGCCACTTGATGTATCCTGCGGGGGGCATTTACACACACACACAGTTCTGCAATGCCAGAGCATCTACAGGTGGTGGCTTCTGCAAATATAAATCTTGGCAGCAGCTTTGAATAAATCCTTCGTTTCCGCTTGCAAAAAATGGCCGGAAATACTTGCACTGACTTGATGTCATTGCGGCAGTTGGGAGGCATGCGGAAAATGAAAGGAACAGAGGTATGATCTAAAAGTGGGGCCTCCCTTCCCCCCTCACTCTATGGTTCTGGCACCCATGACTCTATGTATAATGATTATTTATGCAGAAAACTCTGAAACAGCTAAATGATGTGTCTTTTATCCTTCAGATGAGAATGTTTCTCCACATAAGGCTGCAGGATAATCTATAGGAACTTACATTTTTCTAGAACAGTTTTGTTCTATAGTAGAGATAATGGATTAGCATAATAAGAGGTCTTCTGTACTCTTACTAACCTTAGGTGATGTATACAAAATTGGGCACTGTTTGTGACCATTCAGTATCAGCAAAAACATAATTTTGTTTTTTGAAATTACATTCCTTTATAGTGTTTTCCTCCCAAAATATTTAACTTCTTTTGTATGGTCATGTTCAAGCTCCAAATAATATTTTTCTCTCAAATGCTAAATATTTAGTTTTAAGCTGTTATGCAATTCCTGTGGTTACTCATTAGCATTATAGCTTTTCTTTCATGTGTTAAAAATTAAGAAAGCGAGATATTTCTCAGTTTTCCCAGATTCAGTTAAAGTCCTAGTAACTGGAATAATAAGTAGTCCTAACTTTAAATTCACAGATTAGGAGCAGGACAAATTGATACTTTATTTATTTGTTTACCACTGTACACTGATCAATACAGACCAATATTAGGCTCAGCTCAGTTTCTTATTAAACAGTTGCATTAGGTTAAATTGTCTGTATGTAGAAACTCATTCAGGTCATATGATTCTATCAAAACAGCTGTTTTATTTTGTTCATTAGACAGTTCAAACTCTGCTGTGCTGTAGAACCCTAACCAGTGTAGTCTGCAACGTCAGCAATATACATCTGAATCAACCTATTATTTTTAGAGTCACTGTAGGAACAAACATGCATGACTCAGATCACAAATTTACAATAATTCTGTCCAGAGAGATTACGTGTGTCAATTTGTAAATGTCCTTTAATTTTCAAAGCTGTTCATGATATGTATCAGGCAATGAGTTATGTAGGAAGACCCACATAGCTTCTCATGTATTTCCTCATAATGCAGAATGTTCCTCCTGGTTAATTTTCCTATGTGTTGGGTAATAGGATTGTACAAAATACAATACAATTGAGTCTCATGACCATTTGAACATGGGCAGTGACCAACCTCATGCCATATCTGCAGGTTACGCCTGTTGTAAATTTATGAGTACATATCTAATCAGCAGATCCAGCTTTAATATGAATGATGCTAGGGTGCTATTTTTTTTTTTAATTTGCAGAGGAAGTTTTGTCCCATAGGTTGAGAAGGCCTTGAGTAATACATTTGTTTCTACAGCATGTTTTATGTGGTGGTGGTGGAGATTTATGTCCCTAGTTCTAGTGTTTGTGGAACTGTTTGACTTGTAAAGGTACATGAGATCAAGGAGAACCTATAAGAAACCAAATTATGTGATAGTGCTTTAAGCCTTTCCTGATAGTGCAGGGACTTTATGCAAACAATCTTCTTGGTTAGAAACTTCTAGGGTCTTCACAGTTGCTTAATATATCTAGAAAAACACATCATGAAGGGGGCATTATATTCAACAATTTTATTTATTTTATTTATCATTTGTTGACCGGGAAAGTCCGACTAGGTTCCACAGAGCCTGTTTTCAGCAGAGGCCCGGGGAGAAATGCTCCAGATGCATGTCTTTGGAATGTGGGAGGAAACCGGAGTACCTGGAGAAAACCCATGCGAACACAGGGAGAACATGCAAACTCCACACAGAAGGCACCCCAGCTGAGAATCGAACTGGAGAACCTCTTGCTGTGAAGCGACAATGTTAACCACTGCACCACTGCGCCGCCCAATTGATGTCATTAAAGCTACATGAAGAGAGTGATAACTTCTTTTGACCTGAATGATGTGCCATTAGGTATTAGTTGTGCTAAGTAGAAGGATTTTCAGGTTCTTGGATTCCTGACTAGATTATCATTTTAGTGTAGGTGCTGGACATTCTACTCATTGATGTAAAGAGTTGTTTACCAAATGTGACAATACTACACTTTTATTTTTGCCCTTTTTCCACATACCACTTACTTACAAGAGTTTCTTGCTGTAGTGACTGGGTATCAAAGGGAGATTTGATGATAACACCAAGTTTGTCATCTGCAAACAGATTACCAAAGGCCTGACTTCTGGTCTTATGTTTAGAGAAGTTGATGACAAAGAGGAAAGGTCCTAGTACTGATTCCTGGGGCACATCACTAGTTGCCTTCATACTTTCTGAACAGATACCTGTTACCTTAACTATGTGGGTTTTATTCTTCAGCCATTTGGCTATCCACCACACCATGTATTGATCTACTTTTAAGGCATTTAGCTTATTTATGATGCTATTGTGATTTATAATGTCAAATGCTTTGTCAAGATCCAAACTAGAAGTGTGAGCAGAATGACCACTGTCAACAGCTAGTGTGACTTCCAAGAAGTTAACTAAAGTGAGTGGGCAGGATCTCCCTTTGTCAAATCCAAGCTGATGTGGGTTTACCCTAATAAGGTTTTGATATAAGAGTTTATGAGGTCAGGTTTTGTTTGTTTTTTATGTATTAGCATTTGTTTATCTGGAAAGTCCAACTAGACTGAAACTTTTTCAGTGGAGGCCAAGGGAGAAAAGCACCAGAGTACAAAACTAAAAGCATACATACAACATGATACAGATTATACCAAAACAGAAAACAAACTGATAAAGAAACACACGCAAGGCCACAGAGATTTCACCAACTCCAGCTCAACAACTTAAAATGTAATATTAGTGCTTTAATTTTATTTTATAACAAAACTTCAAGAAGTTTTGTTATAAAATAAAATGAAAACTCTAATATTACATTTTAAGTTGTTGAGCTGGATTTGTCAGAATCTTGATGATATAGATAATGACATGAATTACACAAAAAAAGTCAAATAACAAAATAATTAACCTAGAGTGTAATATGTTAGAGGAAGAGCACATTGTGAATATAGCTATAGAGAAAACTGAGCAGAAAGTATAGACATTGCAAGGTTTAAAAGCACCAAGAAATGTGTGCGAAAAAAATGGCTTGAGGCACAAAATGCTGGAGCCCAAACTGGCAAGTCAAAACAGTATGAGGAAAAATCCTTTAATATCGCAATTGCAGGGTATTTTACAATGCAGAAATAAGACTAAATTTATAGAAAATTATACACCCGCACTGGAGTTGTTTCATATACAGAGTTTGTGTGCTTTAGTTCAGTCAACTGCTAGTTACTGTTGAAGACGTTTGAAGGATATTATATGTTTTTTATGGCTTTACTAATCAGACTAATTGTGCTAATAGGTCTACAATCTGATTTAAATTACTTCTGCTTTGAGTCACTTACTGAATGATTTGTTCTTTCTCTGCAACATCTGTTGACTTTACTTCCTTGTCTTTATTTTTAAAATCCACTATCATCATGATGGAACTTACTTGTAACTCGACTTTCTGTTATGTGAAGTAGCTCTGTTATGGCTCCCTGTCCTTTCCTACTACACAGACTATTTATTGGTAGTTTAATTCTTTCAAACTTTTTTTACTGTTTTTTTTTAATGAGATATTTAAGCTACATGGTCATCTTGTCTTCTACTCAATTAAGGGCTGCTGAAAAACTAGCTTCCAAATCAAGAGCTGACATGGAGTTTTCAAAAATAAAATTTCTAAATCTGAGTATGTGTGAAATCATTCAGTCTAGTTGGATGTCCTGATAAACAAATGGTAATAAATAAGTGAATAAATAAACAAACAAACGTATGCATGAGAGGTCAAATTGCCCAGAGACCATATGTGTGACAAATAGTAAGTCAGCAAAACTGTTTCAAGGACTAAGCCTGTCATGTACATTACTGAGATGGCACTTGGAACATGAAGAAGCCCTGCAGACTGCTTAACATGTGCTGAACAACTGTTTGCCCTCGAGTCAGACAGCTGAGTTTTGAAGAACAAAAAACTGGAATGCAGACATGGTGTAACAACTTTTACTGTATCAACATAGGTTTTGCAATTACTCAGGTTTTCAGGCTGGCAAGAGCCCTTAATAAGCAGTTATTAAGTTACTGATATTTATATACAATCCAACCATGTAGAACACTATGGTGATTCTGAAGTATTGTGGGAAGTGGCAAAAGTCTTTGGCTCCACTTCATTGCCCAAAGATAATTTATAAAATGTAAAAACTAATGACCCTGAGGCTATGGTGTCTCAAGTCATATTACTTGTATTAAACAGATTAAAGTATAAAAAAACACACAAATATGAATTGCTAAACAATTCACTAAAGATAGCTTATCTTCGGGACCATGCAGAAGATATGCACTGTCGCCTTAGGTATAGGCCTATCCTACATATTCAGGAATAGGCTTCACATTGAATAGTTTGCCTAGCTCCCCAGACCCCTTTGTCACTACTCTGCTGGGGTTTAAGTGCTTCCAGTAACACTTGCCCACATTTATACCTATGTAGCCACATTTACATGCACAGGTCCACATGCAAACACACACACACACACACACATACACACACACACACACACACACACACACACACACACACACACACACACACACACACACACACACGTGCATACATTCACACACACAATCACGTGCACACACACACACACACACACACACACACACACACACACTTACACACATTCATTTCCTAGTGAAACAGGTAATATTCCCCAATGCTACAACCTTCTGTCCAGGTCCAAGGCAGTATTTCAGAGTATCTGATTTGGGAACTCCCATTACTGTTCCACTCTTGATAGTAAGACAAATAACTATAAATACAAATAGAAGCATTAGGCAGACCATTTTAGTCAATTAGAGTTAGAGTCTTGCAGCTAATGTACAGCAATAAATACTCTTTTATCATTTAATAAATAAGTAAATAGGTAATCAGCCACAAACTTTTAAGAAAGAAGTTTTAGAAAGAATGAGTTAAGCAGCACAGTTAACAGTTAAACATTCCAAAAAATACAATCTTCCACAGTGAAAATAGAAAATAGTCACAAATAGATTACAAGAATAAATTAATATATCTACAGCTAAACTTTCTCAAGGCTATTTCTTAAGTAAAAGAAGATCTCTAAGCTACACTGGCTGAATTTCTAGAAGACGTTGCAGACAGAGACATAAGTTCAAGAAACCAACTGTCCATCACAAGCTCCAGGGAAGTTCCTCCTAATTGCTCTTCATTAACCTATAATGTTTATGCCTTCCTCATACAGAAACCACAGATGCCATTAAGTAGGGGGTATCATATTTACTTGCTAATGAATTTATTTTCCGGCTTTTGACTAGCTATCTGTTTATAAAAGTTCCTAAATCTGCTTTTATGGCTCTTAGCTTCCATGCCTAGATGTATTGTCATCACAAGGCTGAAAAGTTACAGTTACTGTTGTCTCACACATTTCCTATAAATTTTACATATTATCTATAATGCTGTAATTCCCAGCAGAAGCCTGTTACAAACTTCATCTACTTTTTATACAATGCATAAAAACATCACAAGTTCTTATATCTGTTCATACTACAGAAAAACACTAATTGTAGATTCAAGCACATTTTTATTTTACCTGTTAAAGATTTTAAAAGACTTAAGTGAAGCTCACAAATCTGTCACAGTCTGATTCAGAAAACAGCACCAGATTTATTTGCAAACATCACAGTGATCAGGATGATGCCATGGAAGTGACCAGTACCTACCACTCAACCCAGGTGAGGCAAGTGAAACCACAAATTTTATCCATGGATGGATCCCTGGGAAACATCCAAAGAAGATTTGTCCATGCCTATGAACACTACTAAATATAAATTACTTTACTAGGTCTGTGCCCTAGAGAGCTGATCTAGCAGTCATTTGATCACATATGGCTGAATTAATGGCCAAATTACTAGATTTGTTCCAGCTCATCAAGTGCCCAAAGTGCTGACGTCAAAGCATTCTGAGATGATGGCCCCACGAAGAGCATGCACAGGTCACTGATATAAGCCCAATAGGGAAACTAAGATGAATCCCTGAGAAGACACCCCTCAAGGCAAGATTTATAAGATGGAGACAGTTATGTATGAATGTGAATACACTGGACTTTGTTATTGAATGAGTCAACAATAATGTTAGAGAGGAAATAATGAATCTATGCTATATGCAGAATTTTCACAAGCAAATATTAATGTTAATGCTTGGTTTAAGGATATTGATTCAGAAACAGTAATGCCAGCACAAGCTAGATATTGTCAGAATTTGAGAAATATGTAATGTTAAGTAGTAGTATAATGCAAATGTTGTTCTTTGCTTCTTTTCCTTTCAGTTTAAAATGTAAACGGGGAGGAACATAATGTGTGCACACTAAAGCACTTGCACGTATGAGTGTATCAGTCCAGAAGGACTAAACAAAAGATCCATGTATCATAACTCTGGGTCTACATATTTATTAAATGCATGTGCAGTAAATATTTTCATTTTGTAAACGTACAACACTTTTGCCATTTTTGTTTCAGAACTGGAAGCTGTATAGGCTTCTTGCTTTTGTGAATACATCCCTGATCCAGTAAAAAAAAATCGTAACAATGCCTTATTAATAAAGTATTTTGCATGTTTACTTGAGACGTAACATAGTTTAGCTGTTGGACTGAAGCCAAAATTTGTTATTATTTATTATTACCTTTTCTTGCCCTGCCATGTTTGATGTTGCTTGTGTGTGCCTCTTTGTTTTTTAAAAAAGGTCTCTTTTACCTGTATGTGCATACTTATGTCAGTAGATAAGCAGAATGGACATGCCCTATGAAACTGGGATGATAAGAAAATCATGGGTCCTACTCCCATATCTGACACTTGGAGTTGATATTCTAGCACTGACTAGACACAGCAGAAGGTGGTGGCAGGATAGAACTGCATTCCAGAAACTGCCATTCTTTGAGTAACTTGTTAAACCAAAGTCTAAGACAGATTTGCTGGAGGTTAGGCAGTTGTCAAATATCCCAAGGCACTTGTCAATTAAGAACAGGGAATTTTCCTGATGATGTGGGTAAATAATCCTAATCTGATCAGCACTAATTACTGGAAAAGGGCTATAAACCCAGTAATATTTACCTGATTAAAAATGTTTACAGGTACACTGTGCATCTACTGGACATAATAGAAACAGTTTATGTAAGTGATGGCTTTTGTAGCATGTAGCTGGCAGGTGTTTAAACTGGAAGAAATTCCTATACTGCTGACACGCAGACTTCAGAAATGAAGGTGAGATGTAAAATAGAATAGAAATGATAGGGTGGTAATGGGGATGTAAAGATGAATGCCAGAATGAGTGAAAGGCAGGACTGTAACAGGCTGGGATATAACTCAGGAACAATCCAACAACTTGTACTACCATGTTGAAGAAACAAAACCACCTTGGATACTGACAAGTTCTTCTGCAAGAAGTCTTAAGGAAGAAGGTGAGTATACTGTTTAATCTCTTTTTAACTTTTTGAATTTTTGGTCAATCACAGATGTTACATGTAGATCTAGCTAGAGAAAAACCTCCCAATATTCACTTCTACCTGTTGAACAATCCAAATGTTCATGAATTTCACAATCCAAATCAGTGACTTCATTTTTAACACATCCATATTTGCCCATTGTTAGAAAATGAATGCATTGTTGGACAGCAATACTTTTAAATGTAATATTTTTCAGTGAATGTTTGTATGTCTTTAAATTATTAATTAACCCAAGTCACATGGAGCTTGTAAATATGAGCGTAATTTGCTTTGTGTCATTTCTGATGAAGTTCCTGTGAAATGTGGGGGATAAAAACACTTAATTGAAAGAACAAAGTATATGTTCTCAATGTCAAATGTGGTTTTCATTTATTCTGGGTGAGGATATAAATGTTACATTCCTGGCTACATACCTTTTGCCAAATATGTTGGAAAAGATACGAGTGTACATTTGTTATTTTGGTTTTAAAGTTAATTCAGGCCAAGCCTATTTAATCACTGTAGATAGCAAACTCAATGAAGTATTTTGGAGGGAATTACAAAAGCCTTTGCCCCTGCAAATATCTGGAAAAGACTTAAGAGCTTAGAGATGAGGAAAATGGCAGTATTATGTAACTGTGGTTTGTACTGGTGCATGCCACCCCAACACAACTGTGGTTTGTACTGGGGCATGCCACCCCAACACAACTGTGGTTTCTACTGGGGCATGCCACCCCAACACAACTGTGGTTTCTACTGGGGCATGCCACCCCAACACAACTGTGGTTTGTACTGGGGCATGCCACCCCAACACAACTGTGGTTTGTACTGGGGCATGCCACCCCAACACAACTGTGGTTTCTACTGGGGCATGCCACCCCAACACAACTGTGCTTTCTACTGGGGCATGCCACCCCAACACAACAGTGGTTTGTACTGGTGCATGCCACCCCAACACAACTGTGGTTTGTACTGGTGCATGCCACCCCAACACAACTGTGGTTTCTACTGGGGCATGCCACCCCAACACAACTGTGGTTTGTACTGGGGCATGCCACCCCAACACAACTGTGGTTTGTACTGGGGCATGCCACCCCAACACAACTGTGGTTTGTACTGGGGCATGCCACCCCAACACAACTGTGGTTTGTACTGGGGCATGCCACCCCAACACAACTGTGGTTTCTACTGATGATGTCTCATCATATACTGATAGTGACATGCAGCCAGCATCGGATTCCCCGACTCCCAAACAAACCCCTGGTTCTTTCCCTTTAGGGGGAAATACAAACGAGGAGGCAGGAAACATAAGAAATGTCCAGAATATTCAGAGTCTATTACAAATGGTGACACAGAAATAAGCAATGTAAATTCAAATGTTTTGAATCTGTCCAACTATGTTTTGTCCCCAACCCACATGGCCATTCTTAATAAAGGTCTAACATTTATTCCTGGTTTTGTGGTTTCTGAGGACCGTTTGGTCCAAGATGTTTTGTCCTTTTGTAGAGTATTAAATTTGAAATTACGGTTTGGTGCTGATGATGGTTTTCAAGATCAGGATAAATTTGTTTATCACAAGTCCAAGTACCTCCCTCCTATGCATCCTGTTGTACATTTATTTCAGAATATGGTTCTTAAAGATTTACATTTCCATAGTTCTGAACTTCATTTTAAATCTAATAATTTGTCTCCTAAGGAAAAACAAGCTGTGGATGAATTATCACACAATAAGGATTTGGTCATCATTTCAGCGGACAAAGGCAGGGCAGTAGTGGTCATGAATTGGATGGATTATAACAAGGAGGCCATGAGGCAGTTATCTGATAACAAATATTATGCTAGAATGTGTCTCAACCCAATACACAGGTTTAAAAAACAGATTGACGAATTTCTCTGTAATGTTAGGGACACTGGCCTCATTACCACCTTTACTTTACAACAGTTAACTATTTCAGATTCAACTAATCAATATATTTATTTTCTTCCCAAAATTCACAAGGACCCTACTAACCCTCCTGGGAGACCCATTGTTTCTGGTCGTGGGTATCTTACCGTACCATTATCCTTGTATTTAACCAAACATCTTAAACCTTTGTTGATACATGTTCGTTCCCGGTTGCAGGATACGACTGAATTTCTACAGATCATTGCTGACGTCCAGTTAGAACCTGATTGGCTGATGTGCACACTGGATATGAGTGCCCTGTATACGAACATACCACATCAAGTGGGGTTAGAAGCAATAGCTTATTGGCTCAATATTGCCCGTATTTATGATGAAGACTTCAACAACTTTCTTGTTGATATGGCGGAATTGGTTCTTACACACAATGTCTTTTTTTATCAAGACATTTGTTATTGGCAGGTCAAAGGGACAGCCATGGGAGCATCTTTTGCTCCCATTTATGCTGACCTCTTTATGGCTTATATAGAAGAATGCATTATTTATGATGCCAGCCACAATATCTACCTTCCTGAAATTTATATTTGGAGGAGATATTTGGATGACTGCTGGATGGTGTGGAGGGCTGATGTTGAGTATCTAATGGAATTTGTCTCATATCTTAACGATAACATATGGGGTCTGCAGTTTACTTTAAACTACCATAATGAAAAAATTACATTCCTTGATGTACTAATAACAAGAAAGCAAGATGAGACATTGGCTACCCAAGTTTTTAGGAAATATCCCGAATACAACACAGTCCTTCACGCCTCCAGCTTTCATCCTCCGCACATTGCCAAAAACATTCCCAAATCTCAGTTTATTCGTTCAAAATGGATTTGCTCTCAGCCGGAGGTTTTTGAGCAAGATAGACATGATCTAATCAATAGGTTTCGTGACAGAGGTTACCCTATGGGACATGTTATCAAAGCCAGTAATTGGGTCAATACGTGCCCCAGGGAGGAATTTTTGAAATATAAAGTCAAGGATAACAGTGTCACACAGCCAATCAGGTTCGTGACTACCTATGCTAGAAATTCTAATGCTCTCATGTATAGTATAAACACCAATTGGAATATTTTATGTAATATTCCAGAACTATTGGGGGTATTACCTGAACAATGCTTGTTTTCATTCCGCAAAGGAAGGAACTTGGCTTCCCATTTTAACCATTATAAGCACACACACACTACTGACAACACACCTTTATCTCAAACTACATTAACTGGTGAACAAGTTGTGGGTTGTTTTCCATGTGGACATTGTAGAAACTGTGACAAAATTGTCAAATCAAAAGAATTTACTAGTAGAAATTGTCGAAGGGTCTATGAGATTTCATTTTTTGCAAACTGCAGCAGTGAATGGCTAATTATCTTGCAACATGTAGCTGTGGCTCTTTTTACATTGGCCAAACCTCCAGGCCTTTAAGATTACGTGTCTCAGAACACATGAGTAATATCAGGAACAAAAGGCCAAACAATGCTTTGTATAAACATAGTCTTATACATACAACTGCCAAATTCTCTTTTATAGTTATTGATATAATAAGAGGTAGCAGATTCAATAAAACAGGATGGCACTCATTGCTTGACTCAAAAGAAAAGAAATGGATCACTATACTAGGAGCATTATTCACACCTGGATTAAATGAGCAATTGTAATTGCACCAATAGGATGTAGTGCTGATACTATGTAAATGCATCATTTTGCTTATTTTGTATCACTGAAGAAGGCTGTGCTATTTATTGCCAGCCGAAACCGGTTTGTTTTGTATGATGCCTAATTTGTTGTTACAATAAATATTTCATCGGATTCTTTCAGTTGCTGGCTTCATATTTGTTTGTGGACTTGTACTGGGGCATGCCACCCCAGCACAACTGTGGTTTGTACTGGGGCATGCCACCCCAACACAACTGTGGTTTGTACTGGGGCATGCCACCCCAACACAACTGTGGTTTCTACTGGGACATGCCACCCCAACACAACTGTGGTTTGTACTGGGGCATGCCACCCCAACACAACTGTGGTTTCTACTGGGGCATGCCACCCCAACACAACTGTGGTTTCTACTGGGGCATGCCACCCCAACACAACTGTGGTTTTTACTGGGGCATGCCACCCCAACACAACTGTGGTTTGTACTGGGGCATGCCACCCCAACACAACTGTGGTTTCTACTGGGGCATGCCACCCAACACAACTGTGCTTTCTACTGGGGCATGCCACCCCAACACAACTGTGGTTTCTACTGGGGCATGCCACCCCAACACAACTGTGGTTTCTACTGTGGCATGCCACCCCAACACAACTGTAGTTTCTACTGGTGCATGCCACCCCAACACAACTGTGGTTTCTACTGGGGCATGCCACCCCAACACAACTGTGGTTTCTACTGGTGCATGCCACCCCAACACAACTGTGGTTTCTACTGGGGCATGCCACCCCAACACAACTGTGGTTTCTACTGGGGCATGCCACCATAAAACACACACACACACACACACACACACACACACACACACACACACACACACACACACACACATACAGAGTCTCTCACACGTACATAAGTATATGTACATACAAGCATTCTGTCATACAAGACGCATGAGCATGTGCACACTCATTTTGTTTTTGTCACTGATACAAATACACACTGTCTCTCTCGTACACAAGTGTACACAGATAGGTACATACACACACATACACACACACACACATACACACACACACACACACACACACACACACACACACACACACACACACACGCATGCATGCATGCATACATGCACACATTGACTTCCTTACATATGCACATTTGCTTTCTAACACTTAAACACACACACACACACACACACACTTTTTCTTATGCAAACAAGCATAGTTTGTCTCTCTCAAATATGTATATAGGTATGCAATTATAGATTTTAACTTTATAGTGATGCCTGCTCCTGGCTCAGACCACTGATTCCTGCATGGAATTTTATCAGTTTCCCAGGTTATGGACTTTATTCTCCAAGCAGTTTACACAACATGTTGCATTTCTAAGAAAAACACTTATCTTCTTTATACGTGTACATCCATCCACAGAGAGGCATGCTGCCTCTAGTGGGTGGCAGTGTGCTCACTTTCCACTTATGTGCACCATATCAAAGTCAGAGGGTTGGCCTCAGTCAGGCTGACTTGGTAGCAGCCTGTTCATGTATTCAGGAGATATATCCCAATCAAGAATCTAAGAAAAAGGAATAATGTATGATTTTATGTTGACCATGACTGAAATACAAAGCAAGTAATGAAACGAGACAAGTAATGGCATTCAATATCCTTTGCAGTACCTAACTCGTCAAACTGTACTAGTTTATGGAATTGCAGTAATCTATCAGCAGCTCATTTGTTCACCTCATGTCCACTAAAATAACAGTAAGGGGAGAGGGTACATATGTCCAGGGTGATATTTAAAGTAGGCATCATTTGTTATTTCTCATGCAGGCATGGTAGGGACTGCAATCACTGTGGGGTCCATGTTTGTCATCCCTCATTATTATCCTTCTCATTAGGGCATCGGCAGCAGCATTATTAGGACAAAACCATCATCATCATCATCACTGTAACAGCAGCAGCAGCATGATTAAGGCATCATTTTAATAAAACTGACAATGTTTAACCCACCTGAGCCATTTTACTTTTTAAAGCTATTTGGCTGGCCTGCCCTGAAATAAAGATTTACATGATTTAGAGTGGCGTCAAGCTTGATACAGAATCAAAGGAAATCCTGATAAATACTTTATTTTCATGGGAAAGAGGTAGAGGAAATATACAGTTCCTTGTCATACTTGGAGAGACAGTGTGTTACGTGTGAGTCAGTAATTAATAAAGAATTGCAGAAACTGAAGTCCAGAAAAATCAAGACATTAATAAAACACAACTCTTGGTATTTTTGGAGTTCTAGTTTCTGCAATACTTTGATTGCTCCAGTTCAGCAGCTCGGCTTTGGTTATTTGTTGCTTATAATTAATTAACTCAATTAATGTTTTGTGCTAAAAAGAAATAATAATACATGAAATTGCATACTTACTCAGATGTGTATAAGAGAAGGTGAATATGCTGAAGCTGTTATAAGGTGCTTGTATGAAATGGTTGGAATTGTGAGTTTAAGTTAGGCATAAAGATGTGAGCCAATTTATAAGAGAGACAACGTTAAGTGATCAATCACTAGCGATGTTTCCACGGGATTCTACAGAACCAAAAGATATGGTCATAAATGCAAATGTGGTAGTTCTAGAAGGAAAAAGAAAGACAGCCCCTGCAAGTAAGGCAACTACCAGGTCCCAAATTAGTATCCAAAAAAGCATTAACCAGCAGGCAGTGATGCAAAAACACATTGTAGTGTTACTATTATACTGCTATTTATTACATATCTGTGCTAAAAAGCACATTCCATAGAGAGAGAAAATCCAGACTGGTTTCGGCCAATACAATACAGCCTTCTTCAGTGTAAAAAGCACATATCAGAAAGATCCCTCTATTTATCTGTGGTGATTAGAAACATGTGACTCATCAGTGTATTTAAAGGTGCTTATTCCAACCTGGGGAAAATAAACAACATAATTTAATAATCCATCTGAGTCAACAATTGGTGCCAACCCACAGTCTTTGATCTGTTGCCTTTGATTTTATCAATAATAGTAAAGTGGAAATTAGCTCTGGGATGTTTAATTGTATGTTTGTATAGGGCATTGGTAAGATGCTTATGTCTTAAGTCACTTAAATGTTCAGCTATTCTGAATTTAACTGACCTAGAGGTCTACCCTACATAAAAAGCAGAGCATCCACATGTAACCAGATAAATAACCAAGTCAGTTTGACAATTCCCGAAAAAAGAAATAGTGTAAACCATACTTGTATTTTGGCTGCTGAAACTAGTTGTTTTATTCATTTTAGGGCAATAAATGCAATGACCACAAGGGAAACATCCCTTTAGGTGGCCCACTGAAAGGGTTAATTGTATAGATGAGTTCAATGGACAATGTCCCTTATTATAATGACTAAAAATAGACCCCAAATTCCTGCCTTTTCTATATGAAAAGAGACATTTATCCCCCAAAATGGTAGTAAGTTTATCATCTGCCATAAGAATATTCCAGTTACGTTGCACACTATTAATCAATCTCACAGTATTGCTTCCATATGTAAACACTAGACTGCATGAATAACCACTGAGCCACACCAGATATAATATGTAGATATGTAGTAACCAGCCTTATTACTGGATTTGAATCAAAAGTTTTGGTCTGATATTTTAGTAACCCCTCTCGCTGTAAAGCATCAATACTGTTCCTGGCATGTAAAACCTGTCCCGATTTATAACCTCTATCTATGAACCGGGTGTGATAAGAACTGTCATCAGAACAAATAAGTTTTATTCTCATGTACTGAGATTTGGGTATATTCTTATAGATATGTGGAGGATGATAGCTGGTGGTATGGAGGAACGAATTGTACTGGGGATATTTACGATATTTACGATGAACTGGTTATCAGGACATCAAGAAAAGTGATCTGATCATGGTTATAATTAACCATGACTTGAATTCCCCATCTATTTTCATTAAGATAATTTACAAATTGATGAAGGTATTCAGAGTCTGCCCTCCATACCACCCAGCAATCATCTAAATAATGCCTCCATATGTCCATGTCCCCAAGAAAGATGTTATGAGAATTGTCATATATAAGCTGCTCTTCTATATAGGCCATAAAAATAGGCATAAATAGGAGCAAAAGATTCCGCCATTGCTGTGCCTTTGATCTGTAGATAAAAAGCATCCTGACAGAGAAAAACATTTTTGGTAAGGATATGTTCAGTTAATCCAATCAATAACGTACTGACCCCAGGTGGGTATAGTTCTGATCTATCAAGCCAACACTTTAGAGCCTCAATGCCCGCCCAATGAGGGATGTTGGTATATAGGGCCGTTACAGCCAGGCTACACAATAACCAACCCGGTTCATGTTGGGAGTCAGAAATAATCTGCAAGAATTCAGTAGTGTCTTGAATTCTAGAGCGTATCAATTTTAACAAAGGTTTCAAATATTTTGTCAAAAATTGTGACAGTGGTTCAGTCAAAGAACCCCTCCCAGACACAATCGGTCTTCCTGGGGGGGTTTGTAAGTTTTTGTGTATCTTTGGCAAAAAATAAATGTACTGCGGACTGGATCTTGGGAAGTAAGATGATACAATGTATTTTTGGATATAATACCCTCCTCTTGGGCCAAAACTAAAAAATCATCTATTTTTTTCTTAAAGGAGAGGGTAGGGTCAAGAGGCAAACATGTATAATAACAAACATTATTTAACTGCCTCAAGGCTTCCATATTATATTTCACCCAATCCTGAAACACCACCACCCCTCCTTTATCAGCAGCCAAAATTACCAACTCATGATTTTGAGCCAAATCTTGAATACAGTCAATTTGTGTCTTGGAAAGATTATGTATACCAACATAATGTTCCCTAAAGTCAAAATGTAAGTCTTTGAGAACACTCTTCTGAAATAACAACACATTTGGATTCATAGGGGGTTGAAATGTAGATTTGTGATAACGAAATTCATCTTGAGAAACAGTTGATTCTCTCTCCTGAAAAAAATAAACGTAAATTCAAGAATCTACAAAATGTAATAACATCATTGGCAAAATCATTCTCAGAAACATAAAAACTCAGTATAAAGGTTAACCTTTATTAAGTATTTCAGTATGTGTATAGACAGAGTACAAGAGGAAATGTTCAGAACATTAGCATTATTCAATTCTGTGCAAATATGTGTAGTAAAGCCTCCATATTGTGCACCCCGTCTTTATTTCCTTCCTCCCCTCTTTTGTGTGTGTCTAAAGGGATGTTATTATTTCTTTCGGCTATGGGCGAACCTGTGGTGCCATGCATATCTGACTCAATGGCTGAGGATGAATCCTTTGCTGAGGTATCATTATATGTAGCAGACTTTTTTTCAAAATAGAGTGAGGACATTTCTTCCTAGGTACATATTTAGGTGACTGTTGAAATCTAACTTGTTTGACTTGGTTTCTGAAAAAGGGATCCCCACTTGCATGATCTGTCAAGTCCCTTGAAAATGGTTTAATTTTCTTCTCTTTAAGTTATCCTTCAAGGGTTAATAATTCCTTTTTTCAAATGAGATATATATTGGAGCTGTCCCTCCAACTGTTTAATGGAGTCACACAACAATGTAATCTCTGATAATTCTTGATCTATAGTTCTCTCATAGTGCCCAGCCAAGAGCTCAACAAAACTCATGGTGGCCTTGTGTTGTGCCTCACTCCAAGCTTTCAATAAAAAATCATCACAGTTATTTACTAAGGGTTGTACCCTAACCCTGAGACCCCTGGGTGTAATATCTTTAAGCATATATGCCTTGAATAATCTTAAATGCCATACGCTGCTACGTAATGACTTCATACTCTTACTCAATTTTTAAAATTGTGTTGTACAGGAATTATCTGTGGGTGTGGATGTCCCAAGATTCCCACCTGGGTGATCCCCATCCAAACCAAACAGCGCCAAATCACTGCGATCTGAGGCCAAACCATTAAGTAAACTATTAATATCCATACTAAATGCCTAACTACCCCGCAGCAGTAGCAAAAATTATTGAGGTAATATATTGATATAAATCAATTGCTATTTATTAAAAAGATAATCCTCTATATCAGTCTAATTCTATAGTACCATAGTCCCTGATGTAAAATAGTAACAAGTTATCAAACCAGAGTATGCTGCGTCCAGTGTATTAGGATTCAATTAAATCCAAAAAAACTACACCAGACAATAGCAGCCACATGATATAATATTTGTTCGATATCTCACTTCTGAATATATAAATTCAGACCATATATGATACCTGCAAAAACATGTTCATGTAAATTCACATAAACTTCAGCCAGGCTACTAAATACAAATACATGTACTGTATCAGCCTCCAACCTACATATTCATATTTATGCTTGTAATGTACCAAGACAAGTGATCCAGAGGATATATTCATTAAAAAATAAAATTGCTTGTAATACCCCCAAAAAAATCAAATTTTGGTAAAGCTGCAGTGTTGTTGATAAAAATAGAAGTCCAAATCGCACAAAAAATGTCAGTATATGGTTTGATGGAATCCACACTAATGGCATAAAAGTAGATCCACTGTCGATAAAGTTAGTTCCTATTGCAAGGAAAATATCAAAGAATCATCCTATTAATATGTCCCCAAAAATAAGATGTAATGAATCCACCATTAACATGGGTAATTATACTAAAATAGTTAAGAATGAAGTTACTCAACAAAACAAGATATTGAATTGTTTCCTCAATACACCTTAAAGATATTTGTTGAGAACATAAGCCATATACCAATAAGCAGCAATATGCAGCTCATACATTTTCACCATATAGATATATATCATGTCATGAGAACATAATCGCAAATAACAATAGTTATTGAAAAATATCCTCAGGCTGTTATAAGCACATAACTGACTCATCTAGCCATGTTAATAATCATGTTAAAAAGTCCAACATCACGTCTTCAAATGATGCCCTTAGATGTATATCACCAAACCAGACGATATTTGTGGAAGCTGAAGATTGTAAATAAACCCAAAAACCACCGTACAATAAAATCGCTACAAAGTCACATAGGGAATGTATATTCCAAGATGATTCACATATTAAGCCAGTTTTTATTAGGCATATAGATCGCCCCTCTGTTGCAAGTATAGAATCCTTAAATAAAGAACTTCAACCAAAACCCGCTATGCGACAGGATCGCTGCACAGTCACATATGAAATATATATATATATATATATATATATATATATATATATATATATATATATATATATGTGTGTGTGAAATATATGTCCCAAGATGAATCACCTATTGAGCCAGTTATAAATAATCACATGTAATTCATCCCTCTGGTCCCAGTATAGCATCCTTATATAAAGAACGCCAACCATATGTTGTGAAAACCAAAAAACATTGAAAAGGATTACCTAACGTCTAAAACGCTAAGACAAACTATCTTAAATATTCAAAATTCCGGCTTCAAAAAAATAAAATAAAAACCAAATAATTATATTTGAAAAGGGAACACTCAGAATCCAAATGGATGTAACAGCCTGTACATCCAAACGCGATGTTGTTCGTGTTGTTGATCTCACCATAGATGGCAATAAAGCTAGAACACAGAAGCCAAGACCTGTCCCAAAAATGTCAAACTAATGACCAAACTGTTCCAAAAATGTTAATAAAAATAGTAGTGATACCAGTTCCAGTTCAAATTGGCGTTATCGGCTAGATGTATCCGGTGTAGTGAACCAAACCGCTGATGTTATGGCAGAAAAAGGAGTCATACATCAAAATCCTCGACTGAATGAATAGCAATCCAAAGCAGCTTGAAATAATAAAAATTCCAATCTCTGTCACCACAAGTCAAAGTGAAAATAAGAATAAACAGTCAAAGTGACACCGCAGCCATCAACGAAGTGATATGCACGGCATCACAGGCCCACAGCAGGGAAAACATTTTCAGTGGAGGCCCGGGGAGAAAGGCTCCAAGATCATGGTTACATAAACAAATACAAGGACAAAGTTGAAACAAGTAAATACACTGATGATTAAAGGCAAAATAAAGCAAGCAAGTAGTTATATATATAATTTAAAAGAGATACAGACTTGAACAGATGGACTAACAGGGTTATATTGTGGACCCTTAGGTTTTTGGGTTGGGTGGAGGTTTAGAGAGGCCTAGGTAAGGCAGGGACGTTAACTATTAGTCTGGATTAGAGCAAGGGCATAACCACTGGGACTTCAGGAGTGCTCTGAGGTGTATTTTAAATTGGTGCAGAGAGGAAATAAGTCTTAGGTTGTTTGGGAGGGCATTCCAGGATTTGCCAATGGAATTAGCATATAGTGCTTCACCACTGGGGTTGTTAGATTTAATGGTCAGTACTTGTAGACTTTTGGAAGACCTGAGGGACGTAAGGTTGGAGTAAGGGGTAAGTAGTTTGTTCAGTGAGGGGGTTTTATCTGGATGGTTGATAATTTTAAAAGCCTCAGTGAGTTGGTTGAATTTGAGAATATTAGGCAGTTCTAGCCATTCTAGTGTCCTTAGGTTTAGGCAGTGATGGGTGCGATAGGGAATTCCAGTTATGAATCTGGCTATGTGATTGTAGGTAGTAGAAAGTTTATTAAGCTCTCTCTTATGGAGGAAGGAGAATATCGGGGAGGCATAAAGGAGTGTGGAGAGGAGGTAGGTTCGGGCAATTGTTAGTTTGGTGTGCGGGGTTAAGAAGGTCTTAATTCTATACATGGACCCAAGTTTTTTGTTGACCGACTTAATGGTTAGATTTACATGCATATCAAATTTAAGTTTGTGGTCTATGGTCACCCCTAGTAGTTTGGTGTGGGAGACGGGGTAGATTATGGTACCATTGTTGGAGGACACTTGGAAGGTTGGATTGTTGGTGTTGGGGGGTTCTATTCCTTGGGCGGTAGCTGGAGTGGGGAAAAATAGAAGTAATTTGGTTTTGGTTGGGTTAAGTAGGAGTTTAAGTTCCAAGAACCATTTTTCGACTGTGGAAAAGCAGTTTTGGGTTGTGACTTGGAGTTTGGCAAGAGAGACGTCAGAGCAGATAAGGGTGGAGTCATCTGCATATTGAATGCAGGTGGCTTTGGGAATGATAGAGTGTAGACCATTTATAAATATGGAAAAAAGAAGGGGACCAAGAATAGATCCTTGGGGAACACCAATATTGGTGGGGAGTAGGTCTGATAGTCTATTTTGCCACTGAACCGCCTGTTTTTCTGCAAGAGAGGTAGGCATTAAACCAACTTATGGTTGGTTTGCTAAGATGAAAGGTTTCCAGTGTGTGGAGCAATTGTTGGTGGTTGACCATATCGAAGGCTTTCGATAGGTCAAGAAAGAGCGCAGAGGAGATTAGTTTGTTATTGCGGTTGTAGTTGACTGAGTCAACAAAGGAGAGGAGAGCAGTGGTTGTGCTGTGATGGGGGTGGAAGCCATGTTGGGTGTTGGATAGGAGGTTATTTTGTGTGAGGTGGGTAATGAGTTGTTTGTGGACACAGCGTTCCATAATTTTGGCTAGAGGAGACAGTATGGCTATGGGTCTATAGTTAGAAGTGTCGGTGGAGGACCCTCCTTTATGGAGGGGGATGATATAAGAGATTTTCCAAATAGAGGGAATAGAAGCTTCTGAAATGGTCTGGTTGATCAAGATTGAGACAGGGTAGGCTATGGCGTCAGATGCTATTTGTAAGTATTTGGCTGGGAGCAAGTCAGCCGCTAGGGTGGTTGGTTTAAGTTTTTTCAAAAGGGTACGAATATAGGAGGTGGAGGTAGGTTGTAGGTTGAAGGCAGTTTGGGTTGGATCTTTGGTTGAGGTTGCAACTGAGGGAGAAGTGGCAAGCTTACTGGCGAGGGACTGGATGGTCTCAGTAAAAAAAGAATTAAAAGTGTTGGCTATTTCAGTTGGATCTTTATCCATGAGTTTTTCAGGGGTGGGGGGGTAGATTTACCTGGATGTAGGAGGTGATTGAAACCAGCCCAGAATTTTTTTAGGATTATACTGATGTTTATCTTGGAGGTGACAGAAATATTGTTTTTTATCAGACATAACGGCTGCTTTGGTTGAATTTTTAAGCTGCAGGAACTTGATGCGATCCGGGGGGGGTTTGTGGTTCTCCATTTGTTCCAGACCTGGTCTCTGAGTCTAATTTTAGATTTAGTATCTTGTGTTAGCCAAGGTGCTATACATTCCTTAGTTCTAGTAAGTCGCTTAGGAGCATGAGAGTCAAGTATCTTGAGGAAGGTGTCATTAAAGTATGATACACTCTCGTCTAAAGGTAGAGTTTTTAGGATGTGCCAGTTACAAGCCTTGAGATCAGCTAGAAATTGTTCTGGGACAAAATTCTTGCTGTTCCTAACTAGAAAACATGTAACTCAAAGAAAGACAGCCCCTGCAAGTAAGGCAACTGCCAGGTCCCAAACTAGTATCCAAAAAAGCATTGACCGGCAGACAACAATGCAAAAACACATTGTAGTAGTGCTATTATACTACTATTTATTACATATCTGTGCAAAAAGCACATTCCATAGAGAGAAAAAAATCCAGACCGGTTTCAGCCAATACAATACAGACTTCTTCAGTGTAAAAAGCACATATCAGAAAAATCCCTCTATTTACTATTATTAATAAAATCAAAGGCAACAGATCAAAGACTGCGAGTTGGCACCGATTGTTGACTCAGATGAAGAAAAAATGGATTATTAAATTAGTTTGTTTATTCTCCCCAGGTTTGAATGAGCACCTTTAAATACACTGATGAGTCACATTTTTCTAATCACCACAGATAAATAGAGGGATCTTTCTGATATGTGCTTTTTACACTGAAGAAGTCTGTATTGTATTGGCCGAAACTGGTCTTGATTTTTTTCTCTCTATGGAATGTGCTTTTTAGCACAGATATGTAATAAATAGTAGTATAATAGCAATACTACAATGTGTTTTTGCATTACTGTCTGCTGGTCAATGCTTTTTTGTTTTTAGTTCTAGAAAGAAAGCACATTTACATTCTTGTTGATAAATATCAAGGGAAGAAAGAAGTGACCAACGTATACACCTCTGAGGAACAGCTGTTGGCAACAGGATGGGTAGGAAATGGATGAAGCTATAAAGCACTTTTACAGTCCTATCATTCAGGTATAACCAATGAATAATGCAATTAGATGTATGGAAAAAAGGAAGTAGATGTAATAATTTTGCATGTGAAACAGAACTGAAGTCTTGTCATACTGCCCTGATTCATGGATCAGAAAATGCTTTCATGCCCTTTTCAGAATCCATAATAGTTGTAGCAAAGTAGGCTGTTTAACTTCAAATAATGTACAAGTTGAGTGGGCATGACCTTTTTCCATCATGTTCGATGAAAGGAGGAGATAGAGGTAGGCATGTACTGATCTGACAATGAAAGGGCAGGGTTTTGGTAGAAAAATTATTATGTCAGATTTCCAGTCTTCTGAGAAGAACCCCATGGATAAGAACATGTATATTAAATATCTAACCATATATCTAGAAATGTACTGTATGCATGAGTAAATTCAGGAAAGAGTATATCAAGGCCTTGACATCCACAGAGATTAATGTTTTTCAGCCATTTATTTGCAGTGGAAACTGTACGGATGAGGAATAAAGGGGAGGGGCTGCTTGATGATGCCACAATATGAACAGAAAACTGATTTTAGTAATTGGCTTAATTTACGGTGTCATTTTAAGGGGTACAATATTTGTCTACATGGAGGCAGATAGAAAAAAGACCATGCTGCTTTGCCAGGGATGGTCTGCACCTCTCCACTCTAGGCTTTTGAATATTAGCTAAAACATTGCCCTCCCCATAATGTCTTTTTTAGGCAATGCCAAACTGGAAATACTTCCAATACATGAAATCCAAACCAAGAAAATCTAATGGTGTTACTGTTCAATGCTAGAAGTCTAGACAAGAAAGTCCACTCCCTACAGGCTCTCCTCACTCTAGAGATTGCTTTTATATGTGCACTCACTGAGAAATGGGTGCAAATTCAGTAAAGCTTTCATGGTCATTTTTTTCCATGTGTGTCACAGCATGATGTGAAGACAGGCACAGTGAGTTTTAGATTCAGTAAACTCATGTGCAATACCAGAAACTTTCATGGAATGCAAATTTCAGCATAATTAGCTGAAATTTATGCTAATGAAATGAAACAGCATGGTGGGGTGATTCAACAACCTCAACACAACCCTGTAGACTTTGTGTCTGTGTTGGTAGTGTATGCAGAAATTTTCCACGTACAGGAGTCTACACGGGGAAGCAAGGGCATGTAACAGTCCAGAAATATGGAGAGAATGCCCATGAAAAGGTAGCAACACATCTGTAATGGGTGATGTATACAGTGTGGATCTCTGAAAGTATCATGGTGGTGTGTCAGATTGGTATAACTTTATATTATTTTTGACCTCATGTTTTCTCAGTGCGCCACTTGCCACAAAAAGTTTTTAAATATGAATACCAGAAATGTCATGCAAAAGAAGAGTAAAATGTAGTGTCACAACAGGTAAAGTGATACCCTGCCTTGTGTCTTTTTAAATTTGTGCTACTGTGCTGTTGCCCAGCTTACACTGCTACTAATCAAGTAGATTCCCAGCTGTCAGCACAGTTATTATGCAAGTGAGTTAAAAAATCAGTGGATTTGTTGAATCACAAAAAGCAGGAACCGTGTAGGAATTTTCATTTCGTGTAAGCTCCTACACAGTTATGTTTGCAATGGATGTCTATGACATCAGAGAGATGTGTCAGATCACTTTTTTTTGGGGGGGTGTATTGTGCATGTCTGCAGAGTACATTGCTTGCTGCCAACAGTAAGTGAGTTCAAAAATCAGTGGATTTGTTGAATCACAAAAAGCAGGAACCGTGTAGGAATTTTCATTTCATGTAAGCTCCTACACAGTTATGTTTGCAATGGATGTCTATGACATCAGAGAGGTGTGTCAGGTTTTTTTTTGGGTGGGGTGTATTGTGCATGTCTGCACACTACACTGCTTGCTGCCAACAGTTTTGGTGATGCATACCTTGTTTGCAGGACCAGACCACCCATGTATTACACACAAGCTAGACATCCAAAAATAGAAACTGGATGAATTAAATTCATATTGCTGAGCACTGTTGGGCATTTTGCAAACCCAGTAAGCAGGGTTATGCTCTGCTAATAGCCTCCAGTTATTGGACTTGACATTGCTACTTCTGTGGCAACAGGTGTTAGGTAATGGACTGGAGTGCAGATTCCTGGGTTCAAGAACAGGGTTTGGCAACTTTTCTCATACTGTTCTGACATTGCAGCTTATACAAATGAAGTGTAACTTGCAGTAATTAGTGTTTTATGTATGTTTCATGACAACAGGGATGAAAATATAAAAAATTTACATGGTTTACCTTAATTATGCAAAGATGCACTCTGCTGCGCAACAGTGCACACATCTCACTACTGCGTACTGAAGCAGGACCTTTAAATAAAGTTAATTATATTCTGAGCAGGTGAATTCCATCTTAATTAGCCATTCCCATATGGTGGACCTACTCAAGAAATGTATAAAATATGCATACATCCTACATTCTGATTTTCCCTCAATACTATGAACCATTGGAGTAGAGACTTAAAATTTTAACTGAGATAATGCTAGGGGCTGCTGCAGAAGGTATTCTACATCTGCATGTGATAGAGGCTAAAGTCAATGCTGCTTGTGCTGCTGACAATAGCACTAGGCCGAGAAGGAGAAGAGTGTTCAGGCCCAGGGTAACCTTCCAGGAGATACATGAGCTGGAGATTGTAGAGCACTACAGTGTGGAGAGGGACATATTACAAGAACTGTGTGAGCTCTGCTACTCTCTACTTTGAGCCAGGGCCAATCGAGAGGAACCCATCCAAGTGGAAATTAAGGTATGTGTAGCCCTTAGGATATTAGCCACAGGTACTTTTCAAAGACCAACTGGGGACATGATGGGGGTGTCACAGACATCAGCATCCAGGATATTCCACCATTTCTAGGATGCTATGCTTCTACATGACAGTGAGCACATATAATTTCCCATTTCCCTTAGGAGAGGGCCAGCAATATGCAATGGTTCTGCAATGTAGCGCACTACCCTGAAGTACTTGGTGCCATAGATTGCACTCAGGTACACATCAAAGCACCACCTGGTGAGCAGGGTAGAATCTACATTAACCACAATGGATACCACTCCATCAATTGCCAAGTGGCATGCAGTGGCCAGGGGATTATCTTGAATGTGTGTTATAGCAATCCTGGTAACTATCACGACTCCCATATCTGGCACACATCACATCTGTACCAAATGTTTGCTAGGGGGGACATCCTACACCCACAGGGCCATTTACTGGAGGATGCTGGCTATGGCCTGGAACCATGGATGATGACACCCATCAAAAATCCATGGAAGAATGCCATAATGAGACACACACACAAACTAGGAACATCATAGAACATGTGTTTGGGCTTCTGATGTCACAGTTCAAGTGCATAGATATATCCAGAGGAGCCTTGCAGTATACTCCATGCATATGTACACAAATATTCACAGTATGTGCTATGCTTCACAATCTGATCCTGCAGAAACAGCTGCAGTGGGATCAGCAAGGGGAAATGAAACACATCCCCCACCAATGTCTAAGTCACCACAGTCACAGGAGGACTCGAAGGAGAAATCCCCAGTTGCTGTCCCTGTAGATAGACACAGGCGTGCTCAGTATGCCCTTGCTTTGGTAAAGAGACAATGCATAGCACATTCATTGACCACTTAGGGACCTAGGGACTAATACCTTTCTCCTACTCACATACATACATTAAAAATGATGCCAGGAAACTCATACGAACTGTACCTATCCATGTATTGGCTGTGTACTGCTTGCATCAGACAGAATCCGCCCTGCAATACAGTTGTGTCAACCATTGCATTTCTAAGGTAGGTCCTTAACCTACACTGTAGTCTTCTAGAGTATAATGATATATCTTTTGTATCTGTGAACTTGGTACAGTATGCAAGTAAATAGAGGTGTATTTGTACAGAAATTAAAGTAACATGTGACTACTTACACTATTTTACTAGTATCTGTTCATTTATAATTAATAGGCCTCATGCATAAAACCATCATACAGTCCTACTGCAGCAGATTACTGGTGCATCATTCAAGACAGAAGTTAGAAAGTGAGGCTACATATTGCAGTGTCTGACTTCAGACATGTCGGTATCCTAACAGTAGATGTGGTTTGTTCCCCAACCTCCCAAAACATGGGTGTCTTCTTCTAACAGCCATAATAGTAACTCATCTATACTACCCCCAAGCCCACGGTATATGGGTGTTTGAAACAGTTATTATCCACCACATTTCCAGGAGAATACTATAGATTTGATCATACATTGTATTTGTTAAGTAACTCATGTATAGCAGTGTACATTGTTATGCAGGTGGTTGTTTGATGAATGTCCCCTGTACTGGCAAGCTGCTTCTGTGGTCAAAATGACTATGGTAGTCATCCTGTCTGATGAAGCTGTAATGCTGTTGAGGGTCTGAATTCAAATATAAGTAAAGGTTTTGGATGTGTACTAGCAATAGCTTGTATTCTACAGACTCTGACTCTGTGTCCCATACTGTTATCAACTTTGTCTTGTCTTAATTCCACATTTACATGATGCACCACATGTTTAAAACATTTTGATAAGGCTCAGATGGTTTGCTTGGAGTGCAGCAGTGCAGAAACAGTGAAAGGGGAAATAGGATTTATGTCTGACCGCCAACCACAGACACCGGATACATTCAATTTTTGCCGTTAGTAATATGGAAATCCCAGCCTGGAGTA